>NC_084608.1:27318618-27328618 GCF_033807715.1 Cololabis saira
AAGAAAGAAAAAAGACAATCATTTGAAAGTAATTTCCCAGAGTTTCATTTTGGCAGCTCAACATGAGCACATTAAACCTCCACAAAACGTGTCTGAAAATGATCTGCAGAGGTCCAATAAAGGGTAGAGGCGATAGAGGACACTTGTCTACTGTTTCATGGTTAGCTCTCCTGCTCATGACGGGTGCCAGCTTGGCTAGTCCATGTCAATACAACTCGTACGTTTCATATTTATAACGTCCTGTCCTTTTTACCCTAAGAGCCTGCAATGCATTATTTATGCTGCCAACAAGATATATTGAATTCTGCCCTGACACTTCAATAAGATAGTGTCTGTCCAACTTAAGAGGGATAATGAAAATCATAACATTTGTTTGGGGCCATCAATCCCATGCTTTCACTTTCATATCAGCTAAATATTGATGTGGTATGCTGTAATAAACCCAATTTCTGACAGTGACAGAGTGGCAGGATGTTTGGTTAAACACAGTCACAACCGTTTTCAACACCTCTGTCCCAGACCTATTATGGCTAAATGTATTTTGTCATGTTAAACATTAAAAGTTCATGAATTTTTAATCCCCAACATGCTAACAGTTGAGCTTCTGTCTGTGAAAGTGCTATCTTTAGCACTCTGCTCTGCCTGGGAGGCATATCAGCCCGAGGAAGGTAATATGA
The DNA here is from genome assembly GCF_033807715.1 of Cololabis saira. Taxonomy (NCBI): domain Eukaryota; kingdom Metazoa; phylum Chordata; class Actinopteri; order Beloniformes; family Belonidae; genus Cololabis; species Cololabis saira. The sequence goes on from NC_084608.1 coordinate 27,319,296, forward strand.
CCTTAATGTGTCGGACCCGGAGACCTCGCCTGTCAATACTGCATCAGGATCAGCACTTTTGCAGCAGCGTAGGCCCTCCCCACCTGAAACCTCTGCCAGAGCTTTTCTCATTTATCGCTCACACGAGCAGCTCCTGGCGGCGGCATGCCATGACGTGAATGCTGCTTCACATGTCTCTTTCCTGGAAGGCATGCGTTTCTCAGGTCGGGCTCGATAAAGAGGTGTCATTACAAGATTTATTGGAAACAGGATATAAAAGGTTGTGAAACAAGTTAAATGAAGTGACTTGGCACATGCCATACATCAAGTAGCAGCTATCTCCAAACACATCTGATTGCTTCTTAGATATTAATGTGCAGGGCCAAATTCAGGAGCTGCTGGATGCAAAATATTTAAGGCTTGACCTTGTTGAAGTTACAGGTGGGATTCATTGATGAACATGTTTTCTCTTTGAGTAATCAGAGCACGAACAATCTGATCACCTTTCTTATTCATGGTGATGAGATTTGCCCAAACTGGAAGACGATTCGTTTTAAAGACCAACTGACACGCATGGACACATCATGCATGCTAATATTCCTTCAGCCAAGCTCTCAGTGAAGCTCTCGGTTCTCCGTGTTCCCTCTTGTAATGATATCTTAATTTTAGTTAGCAAAACAGAAAACATGGATGACAATTTAAATTTGTTTAAAGATTTTTAAAGTGCTCAATCCAAACAGTAGAGGTGCAATAGGTTTTGGAGTGACTGAGATTTTCCCGTTGACGTCATGAAGTGCCATTGGATTTTTGGTTTGTTTATGCCATATAATATAAAGATCTTTATCGGTTCAATGCTGACCTTTCTGTATACGAGCCCTCGGAATAATGTTTTTACACACATTCTGACAGTTTAACCTCCAAAATCATGTCCATGTCTTTTTCTACTTCCAAATAACAATCTAATGACTTGTAGCAACGACTCCATGAAGCCAACACTCATCCGAATGCATTTTAATGGAGGTACTGTTGATTTATTCTTTAAATGACCCCAAATAGAGGGGGTCAGACTCAGCATGGAATCAGATGTCAGTGCAACACCACCTCGTTAACTTAATGAGCAGATCTTACACGTAGTCACTTCAAATCTGTGACCTTCCTTAGATTTATACATTTCTACACTCATGAAACACAAATCGACTCATTAACGAAACATATTTTTACAAAGTGCAAGAATCTGACTGGATTTAGTGCAACATTCAGTGAATGGAGTTGGAGTTATTGGAGTTATTCATCTTCTTGGTTGGCAGCTTAGCAAAAACAGTTGAAAGTGTCAGGAATCACAAGTGAATGAGCTCATGTTGAATTCTGATACTTTAGTTTAAAAGCTGGAATAGTATACAGTAACTGGAAATCCAGAATTTTCAATAAATTCAGTGTGAAATAATTAACTTCCTGCTGACAAACATTTCAAGTATTTAATAGGATCTAAAATATTCTATTTCTTTGTATGTTTTAGTTTAAATGTTTGCAATTTAAGATACAAAACAGCAGTTGTTGCCAAGAGCATTGCTTTTCTTTAAATAAAGTTAAAATGAATAAATTCACTATTGTCATCTTTTTTTATATCTAAAAAGACTATTTACTGTTTGGGATTGATGTTAGCGGCAAAGCAGATATTAGTACAACTCAATCAACTCAGTCATCAACATTTACATCAATGAGCCTCCATATAAAATGCTTTGGTAAGACTGTAGCTTTTACCTCTTCTTTTTAAATGACATTGAAATATTCTATTTGCTTAATTTAAAGTCAGTTTTCCACTTAATGTTTCAATTCATCTAAATTTAGTTCAAGAATCATTTAATCAAAGGGAAATTATATTTGGCACATCATATTCTGCCTTATCTGTTCTTATAGGAAAAAAATTCCATAAAGTTGAGTTATGATTGTCTTTAACTATATTTATGCATAAGGTCTTTTGTTGTATACAAAAGTATTTTGTGTTAAAAAAGTACTATATATATATATATATATATATATATATATATATATATATATATATATATATATATATATATATATATATATATATCTTGTTAATAATGTTTACTATTTTACGTTTACTCTTCGTCTCAAAGCCCTTTTGAAAGTACATACAATTGTACTTTTTCATTGTGGCGTTAACTCTACAGGCCAGTTTCTTTTAGATTAAATCACCTGAGACTCTTACTACTCAAACGTTTGTTATTAACAAAAAAGAAATCTTGAATCAGATGTATAAGAGCTCTAATGTTTATCAAGTAGTCAGTGTTTAGAAATTTGCTGAAAACCCCACGGTATACTCCTAAGTAGTATTTCGGAACCCCTGAAATCGATCAATAATTTTGCTCAATTGTAATTCTGACCAGCCCCGTTAAAAAGTGGCATTAACTTGATAAATAATTTCCCCCGTGGCTTTACTGCTGAAACGTTTAGGTGAGCTAACTTGAAATGACCCAAAAAGCTTTCCATTTGGAAGTAACTTTCACATTGATTTCACAATAAAAGCCTCATCTGAACACAGTTCACACAGCAGCAGGATCCCCTGACTGGGTCAGAACATCATCTATCGGAGACATGATAGATACCCACTTTGAAATCACTAAAAATAAAAAAAATAGTCGAAGCGATGACAGAATAGTCCATGAAAATGAATGCTGCTATTTTATTTCTGCTCTGAAATGTGCATGTTTGCAATAACGTTTTATTAATAAACACATAAAGACTGTGTGCTGGAATAAAATCAGGCATCTGAGGCAAAGATCCCTCCAGCATCAACCTCCCCTCCCCGAGCCGTAGCAAAACAAATAACATCTGCTTCTGTTAACACCACCTTCACTGCAGCTGTGTTGATTCCCCGTAATCCCCCAAGAATATAAACCCACACTGGTAATGCTTCCACGACTGTCAGAACAGTTTCATCAGCACGCAAAGGAGATATTTATGCAGAGTTTTTAATCTATTTACTTATTTAACAAAAAGGAAGTCAGACACACTCTGTTGTCGGCACAGGACAACCAGTTACAGTGCTTTAGCTGCCGTATGCTACTGGGAAAAATAATCACAGTGGCACAACAAAAACCAATCAATACTTCTGCGATAAAGTTCTGTCATTATGTTACAGGTCATAAATTATTTACAAAATGACAGCTGACGTCAGGAAAACAGGTCAGACATGATCAGGTATTGAATATTTCAGCAAGCGCTGAAAGGATATTGTGATATTTGATGAAAGAAAGCCCGTCTGCCAAGAACAGTAATGGTTTATGCATTTGCACAGGTGGCTGTGAGGAATGATTAAACATACAAATTAAACCATATTATGAATTGTTCCCATTTCCAGTAAACATGGATTTAATTTACCTGAATTATATTGCCGTGCAAAAATTGTACCTCCTAAATCAGTTGTGTTGCTCTTGGATGCATTTCAGGGAAACTGTGTGAAGTAAAATCATCCCAAACGTGTAACAAGAAACTGTGTATATCATATTATAACTTTTCTGCAAAGTTATTTTTGTGCACTTGGCTGAGACACAGAGGTTATTTGACTCTGACCTCCATTTCCACAATCTCTGGTATGTGGTTATTGCCCCCGTTGCCATCTGGCCATAACTGCTTTCTTTGGAGCTCATGTTCAGCACCGGAATGATGTCATGTGTGCGAAACTCAGCAAAGCTAATCTCTGATAAATGCACCTTTGCTACACCACCCTGATAAGTGTAAAATACACCAGGCATCAGATATAGGATCCTACGCTGCCTTTCTGCTGCATATAAGCTCAAACTATGGCAAGGCCATATTTAAATGCATCAGTGTGTGATGCCGGCTGCCGATTGCATCTCGCTGAGCATCGCCTCCTATTTGCGATGCACTTCCGTGCTTCAACAGGCAGTGAAATCCCAGAGCACTCTGTAAATTGGACAATCAGTAATGGTATTTGATAGCATTAAGAGTGGAGATGAAAGGAAGGACACTTCACTTATCAACGGAATAATGGGGCTGCTGCCTTGCACTTTATGTCCAATGAAATGGGACCCAGTTAATTATCCTGCCCATTAATTGGGCCATCCTATCAAGGAGAAAGGGGTTACTCTCCACAGACAACACACCGTATAATATTGACTTACCGCCATGCAGAAATGTGGGTTGTTCTGTTTGTTTCTGCATTTAGCTGGATATGCAGTCTGAAAGTTAACTGAATGAATGTGACAGGAATGTCTACCTGAATAAACCCAGACCTTTTTTCAATACTGTATGTAAATGTGAAGGAAATTGTAGCAGTGAGCCAAGTGCACGGCCTCTGGTGCACAAAGGGTTGCTAAAGCAGAATTGTCTCTTTAAAATTGTGATTCTTTATTTTTATTCTGTTCATGAAGATCTCCTGCAAAGTCCGATAGTGGGAGTTGGGAGAACGTACTTTGGAGGACGAGAGGACACAGCTTAGTCTTTTTCGATAGGAACAGCCGCACACTATCTCATATCACAGCTCAGCTACAACGGGCCCCAAAGTTTCCTCTATCTCATGTTTGACAGACTTCATTTCACATTCTTCTCATGCATATATCTGAAGCTTTTGGTGACGTTAATTTTAGCCAATTAGTTACATGGTGGTGTTTCTGCTTATGAATCCTAGTGGTGTTGTCAGGCTGCAACGAGCACTCAAGTAGATGGATGAGATGAACTCACATGAGCTGTCTGTCAAACGAAAGATTCAAGCAATGCTCTTCATGTATCACATTCAATAAATGTTTTTAGTGGAGTTAAAGTCATTGCTGAGCATAAAACAGGGGCATGGGACATGCTCAGCTGAACTCTGTCACCACAAGCGAGCTATTTTAGATTAGTTTAGCCTTGATCCCAACCAATGTTAAATTCATTTATTCTAATAAAATCTATCCATCCATCCTATTTCTGATGATTTGACTGTAACATTTGGTATGAATACTGCTTAGCTGAAGCCCTTCTGAGCTCCACCAGGACCCTTAAGTCAGCGTTCGGCTAATGACAGAGCTTTTACGAAGCTTGGCCCCCGTGCAGCAAACGTAGTGAGCTGAACATTGGCTATGGATCTGGTTAGTCAGACCAGAAGATGGCTCAGCTGGAATAGTAGCCAATGAGCTAGTCCATCTCAAGGAAAATGAGTAAATTTGGTGCTGATGGTAGCGTGGCTAAGGTGCGTCTTCAGACTCTTCCATTGCCAACCTAAAGTCCGTCACAGGTGTGTAGATGTACTTTTAAATTACACTGATACCTTTTTTCTAACCCCGTTGTGAATAAGGTAGATATATGTATTATTTATTTTATTATTAAAAAAAAAACAATAAGGTAGATATTTTAACGAGGGGGAAAGTCGTTGACGGGATTTTGCAGCCAGTCCTGACGGGTCAGTCGAGGAACTGCATATTCCCCTACTTCCACATTTGAGTCAGCTTCATTGGATGTTGCTCCCTGGTTGCAACTCTTACAATCACATTTGAACTTTGAAATGTACTGTAAGGTTGCTTTTTGTAGAGCTTCATTTGCACAATCAGCTTTTTCTGTAAAAGGAACTAAGTTCTGGAACTCACTACCCGATCACTTGAAATATGTTTCTGATTTCATTGTATTCAAGAAACTTACCAAATCTTGGCTAGTTCAGCAGCAAACTTGTACTCATTGACGGTGTGTGTGTGTGTGTGTGTGTGTGTGTGTGTGTGTGTGTGTGTGTGTAGGGGCGGGGGTGCGTGCATGGGGGTATGTATGTGTATGGGGTTACGGGGTTGGGTGAATGTCTTTGTGAGTGTAGGTAGCCGTGTGTGGGTGTGTAGATGAGGTTCCTCTTACAAAGGATGGTAGCATATATAGGTAGGATAGTTAGGCTATATGCTGGAATAATTATAGCAGTAGAGATGTGTGTGCAGATAGGCCTAGATAAGCAAAGATAGCTCTTATTATGTGTCTAATTTTGTATGTTTTTAATGTTTGTATTGTGTATGTTTTTAATGTTTGTAAGGGCATGTCAAGTATGTGTACTTTTGTAACTCCTTTCTTTTAATAATAATAATAATAATGGATTTAACTTGTAACGCACTTTCCATTCAATGAATCTCAAAGTGCTACACTTAGATTATTATTCATTCATACACATTCTCACTGGTGGAGCGGGATTCGAACCTCCGACCTTCTGATCATTGGACGACCCGCTCTACCACCTGAGCTACTGCCGCCCCGGCAGTTTTAATTGTGATGTGAGCCCTGTTAGGGACGAGTGTTGCAAATTAGCATTCGCTATAAACGCTATGATACAGGCATCAGAAAGCCATTTATGTCTGTCAATGTTTTCTGTATCTGTCCCTTTTAAATAAACAAATGAAATGAAATATAACAGTTTCGGTAGTAGGATTAAAAAAAAACAGCCGGTAGCTACATAAGTCACGCTAGCCTAATGTGAAAATGACCCGTATTTCTCTACAAGAACCACAACATTTGAAAGTGACATCATCTCCTGCAGGCAAATGATTTGCAAACCCCTTTGTTACTTGTCATCACTTTATATATCCATATTCACATACATGCAACGTGAAAATTACATCTGATGTAAAGGAAATGTGCTGTAATATATGAGTCTGGCACCCCTTGGTAGCAGTCTTTATCAGCAAATGGTTGAAAAATCCACACCCAACAGTCACAGAAACTAAGAAATAACAAACATCTTTAGTGTAATTTTTTATCTTTATTTAATAACGTAGATTCATATCAATAAGAGTACTGGGAAAGTATACGTGTCGGTTCCGCTTCTGTAGCTTTGCGAGTAGCATGTTAGGTTCATATTTAAACACGGCAAGTGGTTTCTAAACATTCCTTCTTGCAAATAATTGCAAACTGGTGAACCACTCACTGCAATGCAGCCACAGAAGATGCAATTTATCTGTCACCGAATTTAGTGCCATACCGAGCATTCACAATTCATCAGCAATATAAAAACTGCTGAAAAATTGTCCTGCTGAGATGTCTCTTCATTCCACTGTGCCAAGCTCCGCTGGCCACATGACACACACACACAGACACAAATTTTATCTTTTTGGATCTTTTTCCCCCCATTTCATATCACCGTGACAACAAGGTGCCGTGATATATGCTATAAATAAACACAGCGATGCTCAATGTTCAATTTGAACTTGCCAGCAGCTCTGTGAATTCCCAGCGGACAAACATCAGGTGTGTTTTTATGCGACTCGTGTTCATATTAAAAAATGAGCAGCTGCGAACACAATCTTCAGCCATGTTGTGGAAAAGTAACATCCGCTAATGTTAAACTTGTCGGTCATGTTTTTACACTGAAAGACAAGTGATAATCTATGTTTTACTCTGATTGTGAGACTAACGTAGTGTTTTCGTGCACATCATCTGATTTCTTGTCAGATAAATCAGCATGGACGACACAAAGGAAGGACGTGTTTCAAACAGAAAAAAAATACATGTTTTACATGGTTGTATAATTTAAGATATTATTCTTTTGGGAGAGGCCTTGTGATGGACAGACATGGCAATTACAGTAATGAAAGGTTCTTGGAGGCCTCCGATCCTTTCATTGACGTGCAGATATGTTGCCCCAAGTGGGCTTCCAAAAAAAAGGAGAATAATTTATTTTTATTATCAGCTCCCAAAAGGGGGTACTAAAGACTGGAAATGTTCCCCTTTATGTCCCAACTTCATCAGATAACACTACTGACGAAGTGATATACAGGAAAATGCAAATTAAATATAGGATAAGGACTAAGGTAGCAGGAGTTTTCATGCCGCAGAAGCAATTCCAATAAAATGTTCCTTGCAAGTGTCTGCTTGGGAGTTGAAACGACGGTTGCTTCAAACAAATACCAGCAGGAACACATTCAAACCCAAATTGGCCCCAAGAAACATCAGAGAATGTTTTTCTAATCTGTTCTGCAAGGAACTGTTTTTCCCACCCCAGGTCACATTATATCTTAATTTGGCTGCGTGACAGCAATTATTAATATTGAAGAAGATAGTAGCAGCCATAGGCAAAAAGAAAAAAATAGAAAAATCAAATTACACGACACGTTTATTATCTTCAAAAACGATGGCCTTGAATACTGTAAAATATTTTAATCCAAGACTGAATTTCTGTAAACATATAATACTATTTTATAGCCCAGAGAAATATAGTGATGTTGACAAAAGCACGACTGAGGAATTAACATAAACAGCTTCATCTTTGTAATGTGTAGATAAATGGTGATGACGCACAGCTTTGTGAATACGGCCTGTGTTTCATTTTGTTTGGCTGGTTTTTTACAGATGTTGCTATGTGAAACAATAGCAGAAATGTACAAAGTAGTACGTTTATCAATGTTTTTTTGAATAGCAAAAGCATAAACTTCTACATGTATCTACAAGTGTTGGGTTTATTTTTATACTTTTATCAACCACATTATTGATCTGATAAACAACTTTCTCTGCACAGATCGTCTCCATGTTTATTTGACAGCTGGCATTGGCTCCGACAGGCTCTGTGACCCTGAATAAGAAGAAGTGGGTGGACACGATGGAGGGATGGAGGGATCGATGCAGCACATGTTGAATAATCAGAGTTTCCTTGGGAAATGTAATCTGCTCATTACCTTCTTGTGTGCACAATGGGGAAGGCACCGACTTATTGGAGCGTCCTGGAGATATTATTCAAAAGAACCAAGTTTAGTACTTTAGAACTGGATCAACAGGTATTTACTGCAAAAGCAACAGTCACATGCCAGACTGCGTATCTCGTTGAAGGCCATTTTGGAGGTACTTTTATTTATACGCAGGGGTGGGCAAAAATATCGATATGGCAATATATCGCGATACTTTTCCAGCCGATTCAATATCGATATTCAAAATTTGAATATCAATTTTTTTTTTTTTATCCCCGATCTTTTTCCCATTATATCACCCAGTGCTCCTACCTAAGTGACAGTCCTGGGCATTGCCACTCTCTACCAACCCTGGGAGGGCCCTGCACTGAGCTCAGGTTTTATTTCACGTTTTATTTCATTTTATAATTTATTTTTTATATAACACAATTGCCTGTCCTTAAAAAATGAAAAATAATGGACAGAGGTTTATTTATTTATGGATTTATATCTATACTGACTGATCACTGTGCCTGTCCTTGGTTTTAGTACCATCTTTCTTGTGTTTATTATCATTAATTAATTAAAGCAACCTCATACTAAATTTAATGTTAATTCCATATGATGTAAATAATATGAAAAACAATTACAATTAAAGCTGCAAGCAGCGATGAACGGGCCCTCGCACTCACGGCC